>NC_081184.1:84817362-84864072 GCF_029867415.1 Vicia villosa
ATAATGCGTCTCTTTTATACATTTGAAATCTCTTCTTTGTATCATTACGATGAAAATTCAGATGGTGTTATCAATCTACCATGACTTCATATTTAAAAGTATAAAATGAACTACCACTGAACGAAAGTGAAAGATATACAATACAACTTCAAGTTAATTACATATAAAGATATAATTTTTAATTTATTATAACTAATATTAATTATAATGAACTTAAAGGTAGTGCACTGTCAGTGCAAAATATTTTACATGGTCGGTACATCACAATCTTTAAAAAAAAAAACTTTATATGTGATTTAAAGAAAAAGTCAAATTTTTATAAAAATTAACGGTTATGGTTTCATTCTGTTTTACACTGTCGTTGTATTATAAACTAACCATGTTTATAATATTCTCACGATATAATTATGATAAAATTACTAAATTGGACAAATTCAAACAAACAATTTGTATGTATCCGACCAGTTAGGTTGGGTCTAAACTCGAATTCAATAGAGTATATCTCGATTTCAAGATATTTCATGGGGCAAGATCAAACTAGTTCAACTTAATTGACCAAGTCGAGCAGGTCAGCCCATATTATTATCCTTATGAATTAAACAATCTTTTACATCATTATGTATCTATCAACTAATGAAACAACTAATTTACCAAACACTCATGTTAGTTTATTAGCTATCAACTACCGGCTATAAGGAGTTGAAGTAATCGAAAGAAATAGTAGGAAATATAACATTAATTCGGACTTTTTATATTATTAGTAAATAAATTATTATTATTTATTGGGATTATGTTTACCGTTAAGAGTTTGTTAACTCATAGAGGGGAGGTACGTGAATAAGGAGGAAAGAAGGAGAAAAAAAATTATAAAAGTGGCGACTTGGTTTGAGATAATGGGAAGATGCTAGGAAGAATTTTTGAAAAAAAATGACATTATCAGGTAAAGGTTTACCCTAACCCTTGTGGTTATAGGTTTGTATGGTTTTTTTTTTTAATAAGTAAGGAATTCATTAATAAGAGCACTAGGCTACTCGAACCCGCTTACAAAAGAAGAGCAGAAAGGTATAAAAATGTTGAGATAAATTATCCACCAACTGACCTTTACCTTAAATAAAACAACGTATTTTTACTAAAGATGTAGAAGTTATACTTGAAATAAGCAATTTTTCCGAAGAACGACCACTTCCAAACGTTCAACTTAATATTCCAAATGAGATCGTTAACATTGCAGCTTTGTTGAAGCAGACATAGCGGCAAGCAACAAAATATTCGGAAATATTACTCCGAAATTTATCGTGTCCACAGAGATGGAGAGATGTCATTCAATAGTTTATATAGTTTCGAGTTTGGGTTTGAATGAACGAAAAGTAAACAAAGATATGGACAGGAAAAAAAATAAACACATTTTTAAAAGAGAAATAACTTATCAGGCATGCAAATATACTCACTCATCTCAAACTTAAACTTATCGACCAGTTATACTCAACCTATGATACTCGTCTATGTCATCACGTATCTCTCACATAAGCGTCCATCTCTGGAGCACCTACGAGATCAACTCACAACCAAGGTTATCTCTAATGCAACGTCGCGAGAACATTCGTATTCTCGCATTGGCGATCTCTCGCGCGCCACTCAAACACGAAAGCATTAAGTACAGATACACAAGTGATTGTCAGATCTAAATCTATCTCTAGAGTTCAAAAACTAACAGATAATCATCCTAAATAAGGATTCAAGAAGTTTATCTCTAAAGCAACCCAAATCTCGAGCACAGAGCAAAAATCTAAGACAACAATCAACACAAATTTATAAAGCAAGTTTTATATAACGCAATGGGCGACAAATATATATGAGTTCAAAGTAAATACATACACAAAACTCAACTATAAGAGAAAACACAGATGAAGAGAAATGAACCGAAAATCTCTCAGTTTGTCAGCTCCGATTGATGAGCAATCCATCTCTGATCATCCAAATGCAAGCTCCATAGTTGTTTTCTATGCTAATCTAACCAAAAAATGATGTTGATGGTGTTGGGACTCAAAAATACCCAACCCATGACCTAAAAATGTGATTTTTCCCTTTTTAACAAGTCTAAAAATCTTCAGCTCGCTTAGCGGCACAGAGATACTCTTAGCGGACCCTGCTGTCATGAAAAAAAAATAGATTTTGTTTTCGCCATAACTCGAGAACCGTAACTCCGATTTGCGTCCGGTTCGTAGCGTTGGAAAGCTTATTCAATGCTCTATCTAATAATTACTAAATGATAACCAAATTGATGATTTTTATCATCCTTATTTTGAGCCTTATTCTTTGATGAATTGGTAAAATTTGCATTCTTGAAGCTTAGTCTTTGGTCTTTATTACTCGAGGCTCCAATATGCATGAATACCTGTAAAAAAAAGGAAAAACTATCAAACGATACATAAAACAGATAAAAACTAAAGTATGTGAATATATACACAAAAGTGGGGATTGTATGACAAAAACCATAAGAATAGAATTGTTAAGTGCCACAAATATATACTCAAAATAACGTCAATTTGGCACTTAACAAACTCTCCCCAACTTGAAACTTTGTTTGTCCTCTGTTGTGAAAAACGATACCAATAACAAAGTATAATGCAAGGGAATTAGGGAACAGAAGAAGAACACAAGAATTGGTTATAACTTCTATTCTTTCACTTTCTCTTAGGACAAGATTACAAGTTTACAAGAATAACAAATAACCTCTCTCACCCTAAATTAGGATTTGCAGCGTAGCAATGATGAGAGACTAGTATGCTATTTATAATAAAACCTAACATACTAACCAATGGGCTTTTTCAGCAAGGCCCATTACACAAGCCAACTTAATAAACAAGCTAACTTAACAAATTAGGGTTTAAACACTAAAACCTAATTTAACATGCTAACAACCCTAGCATCTTCGACATCTACATGCTAGACCCATCTTCGACTACAGCATGCACACTTCGACACCAGCATGTGAACAATCCTTCGACTTCCTGCTTAACTCTGTCGAACTGTCGAACCAAGAAGCTACCCTTCGACAATACGAGAGTTCGATCCAATATCTCACAAATCTCCACCTTGGACCTAACTCTACAACGTCAAGGAACAAACTAGCTTTCTTCATGCAGCTTTATCAACTGCATACAGTGGAAAAACTTGCAACTCGGCAATGTCTTGGTGATCATATCAGCAGCATTGTCTTCAGTCGAAACCTTCAGCACTTGGACTTCTCCACGCTCGATTACTCCTCTGACAAAATGCAGCCTCACATCAATGTGCTTAGTTCGCTCATGATAGGCTGAATTCTTCGACAGGTGTATTGCACTTTGACTATCACATTTAACAGTGATACCTCGACCTTGAAGTTTCAGCTCCTTCGCAAAACCTTCAAGCCACAATGCTTCTTTCACAACTTCAGTTAGGGCAATATACTCCGCTTCAGTGGTTGATAGAGCAACAACCTTCTGAAGTGTTGCTTTCCAACTAATTGCAGTGCCAAACATAGTGAAAACATATCTAGAAATAGATTTTCTGGAATCCATACAACCTGCATAATCAGAGTCGACATATCCTCTTATTACTGCTTTACTATCTTCACCCAAGGCTCCATCATAAATTAGGACTCTATTTAGAGACCCGTTTATGTACCTTAAAATCCACTTCAATGCTTGCCAGTGAGCCTTTCTAGGGTTCGCCATGTACCTGCTTACAAGACTTACTATATATGCTATGTCGGGTCTAGTACAGACCATAACATACATCAAAGAACCAACTATATTAGCATATGGGATGCTATTCATATAGGCTCTTTCGACATCAGTACTGGGACACTGATCAATACTCAGCTTGAATTGAGGGTTTGTTGGAGTTACAACTGGCTTCGAATTCGACATACCAAATTTTTCGAGAATCTTTCGTAGATATGCCTCTTGAGATAAGCATAACTTCGACTTCTTTCTATCTCTTCGAATGTCAATTCCAAGAATCCTGGAAGCAGCTCCCATATCCTTCATATCGAACTCCTTATTGAGTTCAGCCTTCACCCTCGTCACATCTTCAACATTGTTGCTTGCTATGAGAATATCATCCACATAAAGCAACAAAATAACAAATGAATTACCAGGTCGAAATCTGAAGTAAACGCAGTGGTCGAACTGACTTTTAATGAAACTTATGCGTGCCATGAACTTGTCGAATCTCCTATTCCACTGTCGAGGAGAATGTTTCAGCCCATACAAAGACCTCTTTAACTTGCACACATAATCTTCCTTCCCCTTTTCGACATACCCTTCAGGTTGCCTCATCAGGATCGTTTCATCTAGATTACCATACAAGAACGCAGTCTTCACATCCATCTGTTCCAGTTCAAGATCGAACTGTGCCACCATGGCAAGCAACATTCGAATGGACCTATGCTTCACAACAGGAGAAAACACATCATTAAAGTCGACACCTTCTTTCTGAGTGAAACCCCTTGCAGCTAACCTTTCCTTGTATCTTTTCGACGTCACTCCTTCAATTCCTTCCTTAACTTTGAAAATCCATTTACAGCTGACTAACCTTGCCCCAGCAGGCTTTTTGATCAGTTCCCAGGTATGATTATCATGAAGAGATTTCATCTCATCATCCATGGCCTTTAGCCATTCAGTCTTATTTTGACTCCTCATAACTTCCTTGTAGTCTCTAGGTTCTTCGTCTAGAACCTCACTTGCAGAGATTAAGGCATAAGCTATAAGATCTGCATACCCAAGTCTCTGAGGTGCCTTGATGACTCTTCTCGACCTATCTCTCGACAATAGGTAGTCATCGTCAGTTACCTCAACTTCCTCAGCATCTTCTGCTTCTTCTTCGACTTCATCAGGGATATGCAATTCAGCATCAACATGCTCCACCTCAACAGGAATCTCTACCTGTTCTAGCTCTTCTGCACTTCGACCATCATCATCAGTTTTCTTGAAAGCCATTTCAACTTCATTGAAAACTACATCTCGACTGGTGATACACCTCCTGTGACCTGGCTCTAGGCACCATAGCCTATAAGCTTTGACTCCTTCAGGGTATCCCATGAACATGCATTTCAGAGCTCTAGGTTCGACCTTGTCTTGCCTAATGTGAGCATAGGCTATGCAGCCAAATACTCTCAGTTTGTCGAGATCTGGTGGATGTCCCGACCAAACTTCTTCAGGTGTCTTCATATATAACGCTGTCGAAGGACATATGTTTATCAGATATGTTGTTGTCGAAACAGCCTCAGCCCAGAACACCTTCTTTAACCCTGCACTAGTCAACATGCATCTGACTCTCTCCAAAATAGTTCGATTAAACCTTTCAGCCAAACCATTTTGTTGTGGAGTACCTGCAGTAGTTCTATGCCTTGCAATACCAGAGGCAGCACAAAAACTGTCGAATGCCTCATTGCAAAATTCAAGGCCATTGTCGGTTCTCAACCTCTTGACCTTTCTGCCAGTCTGATTTTCAACCAGGGTCTTCCAACTTTTGAAATTTTCAAAAGTTTTATCCTTAGTCTTCTGGATGAATACCCATAATTTTCTGGAATAATCATCTACTCTGGATAGAAAATACCTTGCTCCTGAATGTGATGGACACCTTGCAGGCCCCCAAAGATCAGCATGGATGTAATCAAGGGATCCATGTGTTCTTTGTTTGCCTTTGTTGAACTTCACTCAGCAAGATTTTCCAAGTACACAGGGTTCACAAAACTTCAGCTATTCGACTTTGTCTCCACCAAGCAGATTTTGTTTCCCTAATTCGACCAGACCCCTTTCACTGACATGGCCCAATCTCATGTGCCAGATTTCTGTCTTCGGCAAAGGTTTCGTGGATGCAACATTTGTCGAACCACTTACAACTTCAGCCTCAAGGGTATACAAGCTTTGTTTCTTCACACCTCTCAAGACTTCCTTCGAACCCTTCATGACTCTTAGGATACTTTTCTCTCCTTTGAAAACATATCCTTTCTTGTCGAATTCACCAAGAGAAAGCAGATTTCTCTTCAAATCAGAAACATACCTGACTTCAGTCAACAACCTTATTGACTCATCATGGAGCTTGAATCTAACAGATCCAATACCTGCAATCTTGCAAGCCCTGTTGTTTCCCAGCAATACTGATCCACCATCTTGATCACATAATTCCTCGAACAAGTCTTTGTTTGGAGTCATGTGCCAAGTGCAACCTGAATCCATAATCCACTCTCTTCTCGAGTCACTGCTTGAAACCACAAGAACATCAGATGATTCAAAATCATCTTGAACAATGGCTGCATTGCCATTATCCTTACCTCCATGATCTTTCAGGCGTTCAGGGCACACCTTTCTTGTGTGACCCTCCTTCTTACAATGATAGCATCGAATGCCAGATGCTTCGCCACTGTAAGACTTCGACTGGCTTTTGCCCTTCTTGTCGAACTTACCATTCTTTCGCAAGAATTTTCCTTTAACGGCCAAACCTTCACCAACAGTCGAAGGTTTATGCTCCTTTCGTTCATTCAAGTCCTTAGAATACAAGGCTGATTGAACTTCTTCAAACGTCAGGGACTCCCTTCCATACAAGAGAGTTTCTTTGAAGTGAGCATGTGATCGAGGCAAAGAACACAATAGTAACAGCGCTTGATCTTCATCATCGATCTTCACATCAATATTTTCAAGATCAAGAATCAGCTTGTTGAACATATCCAACTGCTCAGCCAACACTTTGTCTTCAATCATCTTGAATGAATACAAAGCTTGCTTCAGGTAGAGTCGATTTACCAGCGATTTGGTCATGTACAAACTTTCAAGTTTCACCCATAACCCTGATGTCGTCGTCTCCTTTGATACCTGCCGAAGAACCTTATCACCAAGGCTCAACAAAATTGCACTGTGTGCTTTCTCGATCATATTCGTCTTCTCCGCTGCCGTCAATTCTGCATTCATGGCTGCCTCTCCCTTCAACGCTTCCAAACAACCCTGCTGAACCAGTAGGGCTTTCATCTTCAAGCGCCACAGACCGAAAGCATTCACTCCGGTGAACTTTTCAATCTCATACTTTTTTGAAGGCATCTTCTCCACGCTCACCCCACCAATTTGTTGTGAAAAACGATACCAATAACAAAGTATAATGCAAGGGAATTAGGGAACAGAAGAAGAACACAAGAATTGGTTATAACTTCTATTCTTTCACTTTCTCTTAGGACAAGATTACAAGTTTACAAGAATAACAAATAACCTCTCTCACCCTAAATTAGGATTTGCAGCTTAGCAATGATGAGAGACTAGTATGCTATTTATAATAAAACCTAACATACTAACCAATGGGCTTTTTCAGCAAGGCCCATTACACAAGCCAACTTAATAAACAAGCTAACTTAACAAATTAGGGTTTAAACACTAAAACCTAATTTAACATGCTAACAACCCTAGCATCTTCGACATCTCCATGCTAGACCCATCTTCGACTACAGCATGCACACTTCGACACCAGCATGTGAACAATCCTTTGACTTCCTGCTTAACTCTGTCGAACTGTCGAACCAAGAAGCTACCCTTCGACAATACTAGAGTTTGATCCAATATCTCACATCCTCAAAAAATGTCAAATAACTCAAAGAATCAAAAGTAATAAACCAAAGAATCGTGAATCAACAAGTTTTAAAAAAAAGTATGGCTCAACATAAAAATGTATAAACAAAGTAAATACTTACCACTATCCTACAACGATAACATGTAAATGAAACTAATCCTAAGTACAAAAAGCATGCAAATTATTCTAAAACAATACAAGCTCGCATCATGAATCACACCTAGCAAAATTCATCAAGGGATGAAGAACACACAAAGGTGAGGGACTTTTAACACTCATCCAACAATCTTGCAAACAAAAGATTAAATTATGCATTCATCAATGGTATTTTTTTTCCCAAAAATATCAGCTAAGCATTTTCTTTACATAATAGCTTTTTTTTTCTCAGAACATGTAAGCAAAAACGGTGTTACTATTATAATTTGTTTAAAAATGTGTTTTTTAAACTCTTATAACATGTTGTGATATTTTTTGTATTTAAAATCATATTACAGTTATATTATAATTTCTGTAAAATTGTGTTTTAAAATTGTTATAATACATTGGGATATTTTTTTGTATAAAAAATTGTGTTTCTATTATAATTTAAATAAAAATACCTTATACTTTGTAGTAATATTATTTTAATAATAATTCAAGTTGATTACTTTGAAATTTTTGTTCTTAAACGATAATATTACTTTAATAATATTTTTATTAAATTTATATGCTTATAAAATTATTTTGACTCAATTTCTTTGATTATGACACAATATTATATTTTTGAATTTACAATAATCATTATTATTATTATTATTATTATTATTATTATTATTATTATTATTATTATTATTATTATTATTGTAATTACAATTATTACTATTAAATTGTATATTGCCTTATTATTTGTATGTTACATCATAAAATCTCTTTAATTAATTTTTTTATAATTAATTAAGGATTGGTGTGAAAATGATAAAATGTGAATATATGAATAATTGTAAATTATTTCGTAGACTAGGGGGTGTGTACATACATAACCGTGTATGATTTACCTATGCATATTGTTGTAGTGTGTTGATGAATAATCATGTTTGATTTTTTTGTATGGCGTCGAGGTGTGTTCGGTCATAAATTTTGTAATAGTTATGTGTTGACGTTTATACCCGTGTGCATGGTGGGTTATGCTTTATGCAAATTTTGGTGATACCCCTTAGCATAATTTGGGTGATTACTTTGGTGATTGTGCATTTTGTTCATGCATCCATATATTTCGGAGTTCAGATGAGACTTCGGTCTATTTGGTGGCCTCACATCTATTGATGGGGATCGTTGGTCTCGGTGGAAAAGACATGAGGTGGGTCTTATATCCATTGGTGGGGATCATCGGTTTGGTGGAAAAAACGGAGACCGTTGGATTATATATCTAGACAAAAACTTGGTACCACATGCATTTAAGTGATGGTATTGGAGTATATTGCATAAGCATTTCCTCGATATTGTTTTTGAGTGTGACTGGTGGTTGGATATTTAAACGATCAACTTGTTGCTAAATTTCATTGTTATTATATGTAAGTGTATTCTCACCCCCTTCTTTGTTTGTTTGGTATTTATGTGCAATGTTTGTACAGGTAATCAGTAGGAGTGATAGATCATGAGATGACTTTGACGCCTCTTAGCATTTACTATTTTTTTATTATTTAGTCGAATAATGATCTTATCTGTAACATCGGGGATTGGGGCGCTTTTTTATTTTCTTTGAATTGATGTGGAGTTTATTATTTTGAGTTTTATTTTGACTAAACTTTTGAAGTTAGGTTTTCTTCTGATCTTCTGCATGCGAGTATGTTACTAATTTATTAATAAAATATCCATGTTTTGACGGAGTAACATCCTAAGTATGTTTCAGTTTTTTAAATCAAGATTTGGGGTTTTAAGGTGTTACACACAACCCTAAAGACTAATCAATATTTCTCAATAGCATTGCTGGTATTCCAACCTTTAATCTTAACTTGTGATTTGGAAGTCTAGAAGAAACAATCGTATTTAGAAATTCATGAGTGTGCACATCATCTGGCATATTAAGGTCTGACTTGGCGTTACATGGTGACTCATAACTCAAATAAGTTTTTCTTCTCGAGGTATTAAATCCAGCATATAATCATTAATGGCATCAACAATTGTATCCTTATGAGCTAAAATAGCTATATCCTAAAAAAATGATGGATCATGCATGTTTTGCAATAAATTTGGATATGTGCTCTCAACAATAGATGAAAGAGGGTCGCCAAAGCTAGGAATCAACATATCATGTGGTATTTGAACCGTGATATCGACATCGTTAGAATCTCCAATGCTACCATCACCAATTCCCAATATCCATTCAGAAAATGTCTTTCTCTCTTCAACGTCTACGTATGTACTTCCAGTCAAAAGTCTCGTGTTTGTGCTTAAAGTAAGTACTTCACAATAACTGTATAATACCTTTGTTATAAAAAAATTGATGATGATAACAATTTTATTCTTTATCGTAACAAAAATTAATATTACTATAATAATAATTCAAAATATGGTAGTCAAATTCAATGAATTAAATATTGGAAGTCTAATTTAAAATATTTTTTTATATTCAATGAAGTACAGTCATATTTTTAACTTTAAAACCTTTTTAAAAAAATATTTTTCACCAAATTGATAAATTTTTTAATTAATTAAATTGACACTAATGTAAATATAAATTTGTCTTTTTAAATTCTAATATAATCATTAAGACATCTAAATTCCTAGAAATATCAATGAAAAATAATTGAATTAGTTGAACAATTTACAAAATTATAAAAATATATAAATAAAATGAAAATAATATTTTCTATAATCATATCAAATAGTGGTTTATTTATTTTTATCATAAGTACAATATTTTTAAATTAATTTCCTTATTTTAATTAAGTATTGAATGCAAAAATACATGATTTATTATTAATTAACATGTTTTCTAAAATTCGGCAATGACTAAATATAGATCAAATTAAACAACTTTTCTTAATAATACATGTCAATCATATTTGGTAACAAAAAGGACAACAATATAGCATATCAAAATAGAGTTCTACAAACATACAACATAGTAAACAAAAAGCCAAGTTATTTGGCTAACACATTGTTTAGCAAGACTTTTTCAACATAAATAACTAAATATAAGGTTTATAATAAATAAAAATCGAGGCAAAATAAATTACAGGATGAAGAATTTAATCCAAACTTGCATCAATCCCTTCAATCAATTTTTTTCATCTTCACACGTGGAATTTAAGATTCTTTAGTAGCAGATGAATCACCCCTGTCAGCATTAATAAGATCAACCTTTTGATCACAATCAGTCGGCCTCTTTCCCAACGTCTTTTTGGTAGGTGTACTCTCTGAATCATTCGCCGTCTCTTCTTTGTTGTCTCTCTTCTTATTAACTTAATTATATTTACGGAACAATGTCACTACCTTTTCATTTAGCAAAAAGCATCCAACCACTTCCGTGTAATTGAGAACCATAATAGATTGCACTAATGTGAATGATAATTTTGAATCACAATTTGTGAATAATACTTTGATGCTTTTATAGAAAAAATTGTATGAAAGCATACATTCAAAAATTTATTAATGATTGTGTATCATTATTGCATTTAAGATTTAAAATATGAAACCAATATATTTAACCCTATTAAATTCTATTGATTTTAAAAAAAAACTATAACTATGGTAATACGTTTATTAATTAATTATTATTACACAATAGTATTTAAAATTTTTTGTTGAGTATCATAATGCATTCAAGATTTTATAAATATGTAACATCCCTATTTCTAGAAGCATGAGAACTAAACTATAAGACCTATTAATATTGAGAATGGTTAAGAGGAACGGATAGAAGTATGACATTAAGAGAAGATTAGTTAGAATCAAAGGATTTGGTTAGAATTGAACCAAGTGGCATCTTAGTAAATATTTCATAGTTGAAGGGTAGTATGGTCACTCCACTCTCAAGCATGGGACTTAAGGACTTGTTTGGTTGCAATACTTCATTATTGTATTTCCAAAATCAGAATTGGTGGGAGAGCTAGAGAGAGGACGTGAGGCAAGAGGAAGAAGGAAATTGTCAACTCAAGTTCATCCTCCATTGATGCATGCATGAGGTTTTGATGATTTAGGATGAAGAGCCATGATCAAGTGTAAAGAACAAGGTTGTGATCATCTCTATTCTTCCATCATCAAGTCAGAATCTTCTTCACATCTTCATCAAGTTCAGATTATTGAGGTGAGTTCCATTAGTTAGAACCTTGGGTAGAGTTTGGGAATAATGCTTAATTTGGGATATAAGGGTTTAGGTTGTGATAAATCCTTTGCATGTTGATTAAATGTTGAAAATCATGCTCCTATACTGATAATTTGTGCCTGGGGTTGTTTTATATGTTGAGGTTTGGATTGGGATGGATTAGGATGTGTTGGAACTGGTATAATGCAAGAAAAATGTGATTTTTGCTTCTGGTTCAGTAAGCAATCGATTGCACGGGTCAAGCAATCGATGGAACTATGAAAAATTGACTTTCTGCGCTTCTGGTTCAGTGAGCAATCGATTGCACACTGGTGCAAATCGATTGCACCTGGCAGAAAATTATTCCTCTATTGTTTTGATCATAACTTGAGTTTCGTAACTCGAAATGAAGCCCGGTCAGAAGCGTTGGAAAGGTCTTTTAATGATCTTTATGAATATGCTTAGATATAATGCTTTTAATTGATTTAAAATTTATGGCAAATGGATGTTTAGTTACATGATGTCGGATTAACATTTATAGAATCAAGAATGGTATGTTTAATTCCCCAGATTGCAGTTCCGTTCCATGTCGAGAACCGGAAGCCTCTTTGTTATGAGACTAATGTGTGTTCATGTACGTTCTAAATAATTATATGGTTTAATTATGTTTAATATATTCCATGACCTAAACATATTTAACTCACATGTGCCGAGTATGTACAAATGACATGATATTTATACGATGGATTTTGTCTAATAGTATGTGCATATAATACAATGTAAATTGTTTCCTGTCATTCCGGTTGGACGTTCAGATGCTTGATTTTGTGAACTTGGTTTGGTTGAATATGCGTGAATCGGAGTATAACCGTACTACTAGGATAGTAAATCCTATTTACCCACTATGTGGATGCCCATTGGTAGCTCGTGTGGCGTTTGTGATATGTATTATATACCATGGATGATTTGGCTTTCATGCCTGTTGTATATACGTGTCTATATCTGTATATTTTGCGTTACCTGAGCTACTATTGCGGTGGAAGCAAGTGAGGGTCTTTAATGGCGTTTCCCACTTGGTAACTCACCTACGTGATTAGTATGGTAAGTGGGTGATGCCACGTAGGCAATCACTAAATTACTTGCCTCTAGTAACGTCAATTAGACAATGTTACTAGGCTTTTGCCTGGTGGGCTTGTACGTCGAAGAGGAAATATTGCACCTGTTTACTCACCTGCGTACGGAGGTTGAATACCATTGCAGTGGAAGCAAGACCGGGGTCTTTAATGGCGTTTCCCACTTGGTAACTCACTGGCGTGCTTGGTGATGAGGTTGTAAATGCCACGTAGGCAATGGTACAACTTAACTCATCTCGGGTGGAATTCCATATAGGAATGACCCGAATTCATCGTGCGGTGTGCTTGTGCAAGTCTTTCGACATATGTGTACTTGGATACTCACCGAGGGTATATGGCAGAGGTAGCCTAGTCAGATGGGTATAACTCCTTGATTCCTCACATAAGGATGTGAGTTTGCATATTGTGAATTGTTGTTTTTATTGAACGCCTCATTGGATAGTTAAGGGACTTCCAATTGTGGTGTATCCTTGTTTGTACTTGTACCTGACCGTGAGGAAACCTGGATTCTCGGTGAATCTGTTTGTTTGCATGCACCTTGTAGAATCGAGCGAACCCGTAAGATAGGGGAACTCACTGAGATTTAGTAATCTCACCCCAATCCACTTAATATTTTCAGGAATAGGTTAGAAGTAGATGGATTGCTTGATGGACTGCCTTGAAGACTGTGGACAAGTAATTTGCAGGAAGACCTAGTCAGACGTTATCTTTCCGCTGTGCATTGTTGAAGAAAAGCCGATCATACACGTTTTCAGTTGCATATTTGAATTGTATATGATTTTTAATTTCTTGTCTTTATCGCTTATGTATGTTTCTTGTACCATTTATAGCATCACCGCATATTATTCTAGACATATATGTACGGGGTGTTACAGTTGGTATCAGAGCAGGTCAATTCTTGTCCCTGCCATGAGACATCAATAGCAATTCTCTTCTTCCTCACATGTGTGTGTTGCTCGCCCGATTTCTACTATCATAGTATTCATTCGTTGAGCCTGGCCAGCTCACCGACTGTATATGCGATAGATAAGATCGTGGTAGAGCCACCACGAGGACGCGTAAGACCCAAAGTGACTCGAGCTAGAGTGGTAGAAGCCAGTTAAGTAAAAGGATACATTGGGATTGTCAACTATAAGAGGAGTGTTGGTTGAGGAGTCATGGACAACCCAACTGTCGTAGGAAGGTTTGAGACGATTGGAAGTTCCAAGATTCTGGTTGGACGGAGTGAACCTTCTTTGGATCCTTGTAGTAGTGGGGGAAATCCACAAAGCACCAGAGTAGGAATGGAGTAAGGGAATTCTGTGATAAAGCTCAGCTTGTGGCAGTTAAGGGATTTGTTGCTCGATCATGGTGTCAGTAGCATACATGGATAGAGAAACGGTTGAATGGAAGACTTATGGGAGTTTGGACAGAGATATTGGATCTTTTAGTTACTCTAGCTTGGGCAGTACTTGGATGTATAAGGTGCTACACTCTGACTCGTTCTGGTGTACTACAAGTAGTATGTACTTACCCAGTGAATGGTTGATAGAACAGTGGAAGTGGTGACCTCCATTAGGGAAAGTCTTGAGCATCTGTTCTGATGGAAGGAATTACTGCATCTCCATGCCCAATCTGAAATGCGTGATTTCTAGAACTACACTAGGAGACAGCTGAATGAAAAAGCAGAGTGCAGTAATCCATGTTCCATACTAGTTGTGATGCATCTAACCCCGAGTGAAGCCGTAGAACTACGCTAGGTGTTGGGTGCTTAGGGGGATTGAACTAGTTGTTATCTACAACATTGGCAAGCTGACCGCAGTGTGTGGTTTTCGTTGTAGTCATGATTTTCCTATATGGCGGGAGTTATCTTTGGAAATTTCTTGTGTGTTCCCTGTGTGAATGAGTACACACCCGACATATGAACTCGAACTGAATTCTTATCAGGTCAGATCTAACTTGTTACGTTTAGAGGAAGTTAACCCCGAACGTGTAACACTCTTACGTTTCAGCATCTTAAGAAGTGTGACTGGAAGGACTTGAGGAGAAATGACCCTAGTGGGAGACCTGTCTAGTTAATGTCGGTCGTGGCGATAGGATACGAGTGGAGATCGTTATATGCTACTGGGTAAAGTTACTTGAATGCATGAGCTCGGAGTTGGACCACCATGTTAGTACTACCAGTCAGGTATGACGCCACAGTATCACTGTCGTACACGGGATGCATGAGTCTTCTTTCCAATAGATATGAGGCAGTGTTAATCTGAAACTCGAGGTAGGATCCTGATTTGGCACTCGTGAGACACGAACCCGAAACTCTTATAAGGTTGGTGAGATAAGGATTCATATGTCGCGCTCGATGATTCAGAATTATGCGAGCGGGTGACCATGAGATGGATTAGATTCTAAATCTACGCCTATGAGGAGACCTTGGGTAGTCTTGGTCACGTGAGAATTTTAGGTTCCTGCATCGTGGATGTTTTAAGTCTGTCAGATTGGTAAACCTTTGTGCGTGAGTGTCCGAGATATGAGATATATGTGTGAATAGAGTATCCTGGGCAACACAATGTGTGGTTATTATCTAACCTTGGTGAACAATGTTGGAGTGGATAAAGCGTATTTTGGATTAGCTCAATATGGGATATACCTAGAGGAGTATTAGTAGGTCCTCAGTAACGTAGAAATGTCAAACTTGGAAAAGTAGAGGCACATTAGTTTTGGGAGTGTCATGGAATTTCAAAGGGAGATGTCCAAGGCACAGAGTATGATCTCTTGTTTTGTAACTACACCTTAGCAGTTAGAAATGTTGCATTGGGGGACAAAACCGAAGAAGTCATCTTTTTGTCAGATTCAGAGACGAAAGGCATTGGAGGACTACGTGATTGAAGTACGACTGAGAAAGGATTATTATATTAGTCAAGTAGCGTGGGTTATTATAAGTATTGTCACACCAACGGTATGAGGTCGTATGGTTGGGGAGAGTCATCGTGGAAGTTGTAAGATGTGGAAGTCGGTAAGATAAGGCAAACTCGTAATCAAAGAAAGTATTTGGCTTTAGGAGCTCTGGAACCGAAGCATGTGGACCAAGTTATGTTCAAGTAGACCTAGTCCATAGTAATGGAAAAGTTAGTAACTTGATTTTGGGGATTACTCAACCTCGGAAAGTAGTGGGCGATGAGTGTGTTTAAGGTTCTGGCATGTGTTGTATTTGGACGAATGCCGAGAAGGGACTGTTTCTACTGAAAGACTAAGTATGGTGTAGTAATGAAACTAAGTGGACCATGGACGAAGTGTGATTCAGAGGATTCCAAGGAGTGCGTGACCAGTAGAAATCAGAGTAGCACAACGGATAGGCAGAACCAGATAAGTATGTAGTGGGGTGGACGGACTACTTGTAGGATTTTACGTTGGAATGTGGATATCTTCCCAAGAGAACTCGCTAGAGCAATGTATCGTTTGTTCCTATCTCCTAGTGATCCACCATAATCTCGAGGGGTATTGTTAATATAACAGCTTAGAGGAGGCTTCATGATTGATGCATGATCAGATGTCCCCCTGGTCGACGGTCAAGCTTGTGAATATAGTGACCATGGGAATGATGAAGTCAAGTAAAAGAGGTTGCTTGACAAAGACTCATCGTGGATATGTCTTGTGCACTTATGAGCGTGCGTGGAAGCTTGGGCGATGGTTATAGGACTGTTGTTAGAGTTCACCCTTTATCAGTGGAGCCTTGTGTAATTTGTGACGTATTAAGATTGTCGTTTCAGAATTGTACACCCTTGTGGCTTGCAGTTACAGTTATGTCGTCTAAAGCTGAATCAAGGATTGATGCATGAAGTTTGGTGGTACGGAGAAGGTAGGAGTGGGACAAGTCAATTTGAGCATCTAGGAAGTTAGGGGTCAAGACCAAGGGATTTAGCGAGCCGGTATGCGACATGATAAGTATCCGTTTGGGAGTGAATCTGCAGTATCATCATTGAAGGAAGTCGTGGTAAGATTTCTTGGAATGGCAGTGTTTCCAGATACCAAGGACAAAAATGGAGGATCTAGGGCTTATGTTGAGTAAGGATAAGTTTGGTAGACATGAGGAACGAGAAATATCCAACTAGGTATGGATTTCCATCGGTTTCGAAGCTACATAGACTCAGTGCAGAACAGTAAAGATTGGAAACCTCGGAAGGATCATTTTCTAGGTACGTCAAGACAGAGTACCAGGAAATGTATGCTATGTGAGACCTAAGGTTTTCAATCGAGGACAGTAGAGCACAAGTTTATTAGCAGATTGTATTTTCTTGGATGGAACGAAACTCAGACAAAATCGTAAGTTTTATTCAAAGAAGGAATGTAAAGGACATTACATCCCCCTCGTTGGAGGAAGATGCCTGGAGCTTGTTTTCATGATGATAATAAAGAATTCGAGGGCGAATTCTATTTAAGGAGGGGAGAATGTAACATCCCTATTTCTAGAAGCATGAGAACTAAACTATAAGACCTATTAATATTGAGAATGGTTAAGAGGAACGGATAGAAGTATGACATTAAGAGAAGATTAGTTAGAATAAAAGGATTTGGTTAGAATTGAACCAAGTGGCATCTTAGTAAATATTTCATAGTTGAAGGGTAGTATGGTCACTCCACTCTCAAGCATGGGACTTAAGGACTTGTTTGGTTGCAATTCTTCATTATTGTATTTCCAAAATCAGAATTGTGGGAGAGCTAGAGAGAGGACGTGAGGCAAGAGGAAGAAGGAAATTGTCAACTCAAGTTCATCCTCCATTGATGCATGCATGAGTTTTTGATGATTTAGAATGAAGAGCCGTGATCAAGTGTAAAGAACAAGGTTGTAATCATCTCTATTCTTCCATCGTCAAGTCAGAATCTTCTTCACATCTTCATCAAGTTCAGATTATTGAGGTGAGTTCCATTAGTTAGAACCTTGGGTAGAGTTTGGGAATAATGCATAATTTGGGAAATAAGGGTTTAGATTGTGATAAATACTTTGCATGTTGATTAAATGCTGAAAATCATGCTCTTATACTGATAATTTGTGCCTGGGGTTGTTTTATATGTTGAGGTTTGGATTGGGATGGATTAGGATGTGTTGGAACTGGTATAATGCAAGAAAAATGTGATTTTTGCTTCTGGTTCAGTAAGTAATCGATTGCAGGGGTCAAGCAATCGATTGCACTGTGAAAAATTGACTTTCTGCGTTTCTGGTTCAGTGAGCAATCGATTGCACACTGATGCAAATCGATTGCACCTGACAGAAAATTATTCCTCTATTGTTTTGATCATAACTTGAGTTTCGTAACTCGAAATGAAGCCCGGTCGGAAGCGTTAGAAAGGTCTTTTAATGATCTTTATAAATATGCTTAGATATAATGCTTTTAATTGATTTAAAATTTATGGCAAATGGATGTTTAGTTACATGATGTCGGATTAACATTTATAGAATCAAGAATGGTATGTTTAATTCCCCGGAGTGAAGTTCCGTTCCATGTCAGGAACCGGAAGCCTCTTTGTTATGAGACTAATGTGTGTTCATGTACGTTCTAAATAATTATATGGTTTGATTATGTTTAATATATTCCATGATCGAAACATATTTAACTCACATGTGACGAGTATGTACAAATGACATGATATTTATACGATGGATTTTGTCTAATAGTATGTGCATATAATACAATGTAACTTGTTTCCTGTCATTCCGGTTGGACGTTCGGATGCTTGATTTTGTGAACTTGGTTTGGTTGAATATGCGTGAATCGGAGTATAACCGTACTACTAGGATATTAAATCCTATTTACCCACTATGTGGATGCCCATTGGTAGCCCGTGTGGCGTTTGTGATATGTATTATATACCATGGATGATTTGGATTTCATGCCTGTTGTATATACGTGTCTATATCCGTATATTTTGTGTTACCTGAGCTACTATTGCGGTGGAAGCAAGTGAGGGTCTTTAATGGCGTTTCCCACTTGGTAACTCACCTGCGTGATTAGTATGGTAAGTGGGTGATGCCATGTAGGCAATCACTAAATTACTTGCCTCTAGTAACGTCAATTAGACAATGTTACTAGGCTTTCGCCTGGTGGGCTTGTACGTCGAAGAGGACATATTACACCTGTTTACTCACCTGCGTACGGAGGATGAATACCATTGCAGTGGAAGCAAGACCGGGGTCTTTAATGGCGTTTCCCACTTGGTACCTCACTGGCGTGCTTGGTGATGAGGTTGTAAATGCCACGTGGGCAATGGTACAACTTAACTCATCTCGGGTGGAATTCCATATATGAATGACCCAAATTCATCGTGCGGTGTGCTTGTGCAAGTCTTTCGACATATATGTACTTGGATACTCACCGAGGGTATGTGGCAGAGGTAGCCTAGTCAGATGGGTATAACTCCTTGATTCCTCACATAAGGATGTGAGTTTGCATATTGTGAATTGTTGTTTTTATTGAACGCCTCATTGGATAGTTAAGGGACTTCCAATTGTGGTGTATCCTTGTTTGTACTTGTACCTGACCGTGAGGAAACCTGGATTCTCGGTGAATCTGTTTGTTTGCATGCACCTTGTAGAATCGAGTGAACCCGTAAGATAGGGGAACTCACTGAGATTTAGTAATCTCACCCCAATCCTCTTAATATTTTCAGTAACAGGTTAGAAGTAGATGGATTGCTTGATGGACTGCCTTGAAGACTGTGGACAAGTAATTGGCAGAAAGACCTAGTTAGACGTTATCTTTCCGCTGTGCATTGTTGAAGACAAGCCGATCATACACGTTTTCAGTTGCATATTTGAATTGTATATGATTTTTAATTTCTTGTCTTTATCGCTTATGTATGTTTCTTGTACCATTTATAGCATCACCGCATATTATTCTAGACATATATGTACGGGGTGTTACAAAATATAAAAAATACTACATTTTACTAAACATTTAAATAAGATTTAAAATGAAATTTAAATATAATTTTTTTATATAAATATGATAATTTAAATAATTATTAAAATTAAATTTATTAAATATTTTTTATTTTTTGAATTAAAATAAATAATAAAGAATTTTATAAGTTTTATTTTTTAAATTAATAATTGAAATTGGAATAGGTATTATCATCATTATTATATATCATAACTCATAAATTATATTAATTTTAAGATGTTATAATGACATGAATTTTATTAATATTTTTAAATATTTATAATTATGGTAATACATTTATTAATTAATTGTTATTACACATTAGTATTTAAAATTTGTTATTGTGTATCATTATGCATTCAAGATTTTATAAATATAATAATACTATATTTTATTAAACATTTCAATAATATTTAAAATGAAATTAAAATAGAAAATATTTTATATAAATATAAATATAAAGATGAAATTTGTTAAAACAATTATTATTAAAATTAAATTAAAACAATAAAGAATTTTATGAGTTTTATTTTTTTAATATATTAGTACTATATATTTTTAAATATTTTTAAAAAATCACATAGATAGTTGACATTATATCACATTTTATCTACAATAAAATATTTATACTTATGATAAAATATTTATGATGTGATTAGTTATATAATAAAAATAGAATTATTAATTGCCTAACTATTATTAATTACCTATTTTTCAAATTACAAGAATATACTATAAGTGTTGTTATTGCATTAGTATTCAAAAAAATTTAATGATTGTGTATCATTATTACATTTCTGATTTAAAATATGAAGCCGATATATTTAATCCTATTAAATCCTATTGATTTAAAAAAAAACTATAACTATGATAATATGTTTATTAATTACTCGTTATTACACATTAGTATTTAAAATTTTTTATTGAGTATCATTATGCATTCAATATTTTATAAATATAAAAATACTTTATTTTATTAAACAGTTAAATAAGATTTAAAATGAAATTTAAATAGAAATCTATAATATAAGAAAACTCTATCTTTTTGAAGAGTTCCTCTCATGCTGCCAAGTGGCTTATTCTGAGAGTAGGAAATGTTGCTTATGGATGCGCCACGTGTACTGTTCATTTATGAAGTTATGTTCTTCCATCTTCCACTATGAATGTGTTACATAATTAGCATTTGTGTGGTTCTATCCATGCATCTTCCATTCTGCATAATTATGTGTTACATAATTAACATAATGAGGACTTTATCTTCTTATGTCCATTCACCTTCTGCATCAGTTATGTAATGAAGAGTTTGTAACTGATACATTATACATAATGATTGTGTTATTTATAGCATTTGTGGCTTCCACTTTTCTGTAGTATCAGACCATTTTTACTTTGCTGCTTGTGCTAACTGGCGGTAAGATATGGCGAGACCATTGGCGAAAATCTGTGACATCAACGATAGCAAAGAACTTTGGAAAGTTTCTGTTCGAGTGCACCACAAATGGAAGGTTGTTTAGAACAAGAGGGAGCATTTTGAGATGATTTGATGAGTTTTTTTCTTATATTCTATTATTTTGGTCTTATGTTATTTAGATACGAGGGTGGAATGAGATCAAGCAACATCAGAACAAACCAACGACATGTTGGTTTGATTTTCTACATTTATGTAATTTGATAGGGTTTTTATCAAAACTCATCTGAACAAGGGAAAAACTGCCATCAGTGTTTTCAACTCATTAGTTTTATTTGATTTCTGCAATTTTAGTAAGTACAATTGTCGAGTACAAGTACGTAAGAAGTAGAAGTTAATACAAATGTAAGTACAATTTTTGTAATCAGAGTGCAATTAATTTTTGTAATAGGTTGAAAAGAGAATAGATAAATTATACAGTGATAAATGTGATGATTGTATGTGTTTCACATTGTTTGTTTGTTACTGTTTTGGTTTTAATGAGCTTTCATTTTCATTTTTTTATGTTGTTTTGATCTTATTGTTGAACGGTTCCGTTGGTTTTCTACCTTACAAATGATTCCACTTTTATAAATCTGGTCTTTTCAACTTTACTTTTGAACCGTTCTTCCAGTTATTCTGGAATTATAAGTCTCATCTTTCCAACTTTACTGTTGAACGGTTCTTCTGGAATTATAAATCCGTCTTTTCAACTCTACTGTTGAGCTGTACTTCCCGTTCTTCTTGAATTACAGTGATTTTGGGTCTCAGTTTTTGTTGATATATTTTTTTAATAGAATTTAAAGAAGAAAAAAAACTAAGAGTAAAAGAATAAATAAAATTTAATCCATTATATCTAATGAATTTTGATTTGTTTTTTGATTTGTTTTATTATTTCTATATATGTTAAAGATCAAAAAGAGAGCATAATCACGATTTGATCATTAATAAACTATATATTTAATTTATTTCAAAATATTTATTTATAAAATTTTTAACCTAAATAAATTATATTGGACTTTAAATAAATAAAATAAAAAATATTCTCTACAAAATCCAAATCAAAAATAAGAAAAGTGAAAATAAGAAAAATAAACGGAAAAAGAGGTATTGTTTTTATGTTATTATTCAAGTCATTTAAATTATAAAGAAGATAGACATAAAATATAATTTTTTATTTCTGTTGAGTTGAGAATTCTATTTGTAAAATAATTATTATTGCTACATTAAAGTCTAAAATGGATAAATATTTATAAATTAAGTAAATATATATTACAATAACTTAAGGAAAAAATATAATAAAAAAATATAATAATGATTAAAATAAGAGAAAAATAGAATGTAATGTTTATTATTGATCTAAATATGAAAAAAAATGTTACTATTGAAATCTATGTCATTGAAATAATAATTTAATAAATATGTACTACTAATCTAAATACGAGAAAAATATTAAAATTGTCATGGTGAGGATATCCGATAGAGCAAAGATACAATAAAATCTTGGACGAACCAATGAAGGGGAGACACAACATATTTTCATGAGTGGATGGAGATAAGATTGCAAATAACTTGCTATGATGTGTTATATTTTGATGAACAACTAATTATAAAGTTTTAATTTTTATGTGTATTATTTAATAGTTATAAGATTTATTTTTATACTAAAAAATAATTTATTTTTAATATAATTATCCATATAAGTCTATTAATTTGTCTATATTTAGCATTTTGTTAATGTAATAGTGTTATTAGACAACAAAATCGACGAAACAATAATATAATATGCATTTGATTTGTTTCCTTTTTTATTCTTTTTATTTTTAAATGCTAATAAATTTTTTATTTTTTAATATTTTCTAATATCTACGATATATTTCATTTTTCTATTTTAAAAATATTAAATGTTACATTCAATTAAAAATAACTTATAAAACATTATATAAAAAATGGTTTTATATAACAAACTAAATATAGACAATGTTATTTTTATAAACGGGGAACAAATGTTTTTATAAAAATAGTTATTCAGATATTATTTATATACAAAAAAAAAAACTTATAGGCACGTGTTTTGTTATTCAGCTAACATTTCAACTTTTATATAATACTTATTTATATATACTCTAATTTTTTTTTAAAATAATCATATTAGTTATAAAATAAAAAATTAAGATATTAGTTATAAAAAATTAGTTACAATTATTTAAATTAATTATCATAAATATTACTCTAATTTTTATTTTATATTTCTTAATATGTATTTATATTATATTATTTAAACTATATAAATATGATATATTAAGAATCATAAATATTTATTTGATTCTCCCCGCCCTTTTTTAGACATAACACCTACTTTTTACCCCCACTTAATTTTTTGGCAATAAAAATCAAGTTTAAAAGTCATCAAGTTATACCTCATAATTTTTAATAAATATTTCATTTTGAGGAAAGGAAAAGTCAATCATATTAATTTTAATCAATTATTGTTTTACATAATTAATTCTAATCAATCATATTAAATAATTGGCATAATTTTTTAAGGAAACATTTATCAATTAATAACATTAAATATAGAATTAAATATATTTTTAATCTTCTAAATATACAAATTGAATTAATATTATCTTCAATTTTCAAAAATATTAAATTACTCAATTAATTTTAAACAATTATAGTAAATATTTATTTTTAGTAAATAGTTATTTCTCTACAATACTATTCAACTCATACACAACTTACCTTATGTTTTTTTAATAGTGTTGTTTAGTGACGGGTATAAAGTATAGTATTGTTTTGTTTCGTTTAGTTTTTGATATGATTATAAAGTATAGTATTGTGATCTATAATAAATACATAAATAATGTATGAATTAAATAATATCAAAATTATATGATAATATGAAATATTTTTAATTAATTTATTATCATTAATCATTGAATATTAAGGACAACATAACGTTACTTATAAAAATACTGAGAATAATAACGGAAACATGAAATTACTGATCAAAATATTGAATAATAACGGAAACATGAATTTACTAATAACGGGAACATGAAGTTATTGATAAAAATATTGAATATTAACAGGAACATGAAGTTAGTGATCAAAATATAAATATTAGCGGAAACATGAAATTATCGGTAAAAATATTGTATATTAACGGAAACATGAAGTTATTGATCAAACTATTGAACATTAACGGGAACATGGAGTTATCAATTAAAATATTAAATATTAACGGGAAGCAATGTTAATACGTTGAAAGTAAATGTGACTAAGTTTATATTGCAATGGACAATCGATATTGTATATTCTTTATTGATCTTTCCAATTTTTATTGCATATTAATAAAATAACACTTCATTATTCTATTCTTTATCAATTTCATTTTTAATTTTATTATGTATCTTTGCTGAACGAATTGTATCATAATAATAATTACATCAATTTCTTTTAAAAAAATATAATATTGAACAAAATAAGCAAGAACATGAAGTTATTAATCAAAATATTGAATATTAATGGGAACACGAAGTTACTGAATAAAATATTGAATATTAACGAGAACATGAATTACTGATCAAAATATTGAATATTAACGGGAACATGAAGTTACTGATCAAAATATTGAACATTAACGGGAATATGAAGATACTGATCAAAATATTGAATATTAAAACAAATGAGCGTACCACACTGGTCCCCGTGCGAATGCACGAATATCCCGTTAATATTTAAAATATTGAATATTAACGGGAGCACGGAGTTATTGATTAAAATATTGAATATTAACGGAAGACAAAGTTACTTATCAAAATTTTTAATATAATCGGAAACATTAAGTTACTGATCCAAATTTTGAATATTAACGGGAACACAAAGTTATTGATCAAAATAATAAATATTAACGGGAACACGGGGTTATTGACAAAATATTGAATATTAACGAGAACACGAAGTTAGTGATAATTGTTTTAAATATAAACGGAATATGAAGTTACTGATAAATTTTTTCAATATTAACGGCAACAAATTTGGAATATTAACGGGAACACGAAGTTATTGATCAAAATAATGAATATTAACGGGAACACGGAGTTACTGATCAAAATAAAGAATATTAACGGGAACTGATAAAATATTGAATATTAACGGGAACAAGTTTGGAACATTAACGGGAATACGAAGTTACTGATCAAAATAATGAATATTAGCGGGAACATGAAGATACTGATCAAAATATTGAATATTAACGGAAACATGAAGTTACTGAATAAAATATTCAATATTAACGAGAACATGAATTATTGATAAACATATTAAATATTTACGGGAACATGAAGTTAATGATCGAAATATTGAATATTAACGGAAAAATAATTTTTATTCATGAAAATATCCCAAACTTTGCCCCAACCTATTAAAAAGAAATTTCTATATTTTACACCTCTGGTTTTATGACATTTACCTCTAAAATAATATATATATTGAACAAAATAATACGGCCACAACGGGTACCCGTGCGGACGCACGGGTATCACGCTAGTATTTTATATAAATATAAAATTTTAATAATTATTAAAATTAAATTTATTCAACATTTTTTATTTTTTGAATTAAAATAAAAAATAAAGAGTTTTATGAGTTTGTTTTTTGAAATTTATAATTGAATTAGAATAGGTATTATCATCATTATTATATATCATAACTCATAAATTCCATTAATTTTAATATATTATAATTACATAATTTTTATTAATATTTTATTAATATATTTAAATATTGTGCTAATTTCATGAATTTCATTAATATTTTTAAACATTTATAACTATGATAATACATTTATTAATTAATTGTATTACACATTAGTATTTAAGATTTTATATTGAGTATCATTATGCAATCAAGATTTATAAATGTAAAAATACTATATTTTATTAAATATTTAAATAAGATTTAAAATGAAATTTAAATATAAAGATTTTATATAAATATAGAATTGAAAAATTATTAAAATAAAATTTATTAATTTTTTTATTTTTTGGATTAAAATAAAATAATAAAGAATTTTATTAGTTTTATTTTTAAATATATTATTACTTTATATTAGTTGTATTTATTAAACATTCAAGATTGTGTATCATTATTACTATTATATCATATTTTATCTACCATAAAATATTTATAGTGATGGGATCGTTGTAGACCCTTCTAAAATAGATGCGGTATTACAATCGAAAACTCTGAAGTCTGCGACTGGGATTCGAAGTTTTCTTGGTTTAGTAGGTCATATCGAAGGTTTATTGAAGGATTTTCTAAGTTGTTGTTACCATTGTCTCAAGTGACTCGAAAGGGTGAAGCGTATGTGTGGGATGTTGCATGTGAAGAAAGCTTTGTAGAATTGAAGAAGAAATTGACGACCACTCCGGTGTTGGTTTTGCCTAATCCAAATGAATCTTTTGTGATGTATTGTGATGCGTCGAAGATGGGGCTGACTGGTGTGTTAATGCAGAATGGGCAAGTTGTTGCTTATGCTTCTAGACAATTGAAGGTTCACGAAAGGAATTATCCTATGCATGATATAGAATTAGCAGCTGTGGTGTTTGCGTTGAAGATTTGGAGACAATATCTTTTTGGCTCTAAATTCGAAGTGTTTAGTGTAACGCCCGATTATTTAATTAATTATTTTATGGTGTGTTTGTGAATTATGTGATAAATTTTCGAGTTAGTTAGGATTATGCTATTTTATTATAAGCTAATTAATTATTAATAATAGTATAATGAGAATATGAACAATTGGGTCTATTATGGTGTTAATAGTAGTAGTATTAGTGGGGGTGTGAGGTTAAGCCCATTAGTAGAATTATAAATTAGTGAGAATAATAAAATAAGAGAAAATTAGGAAAAAGATTAGAATGGCAAATTTTGGAAGAACCTAGAAATAGAGAAGAGCAAAAAGCTAGGGTAATCCCATTGGAAGTTTAAAGCAACCTTCAATCCAAGGTAAGGGTGAGGTTCTTACTCTATAATGGTTTGTATGATGAGGGGTATGGTAGAGATTAGGTTCCATAATTTTGTATCCATATTTGTGTGAATAATTGAGTTTTTGGTATGTTTATGAGGTTATAATTGATTTGTGGTTTCTGTGAAATTGGTGGAATTGGTGTATAGATATGAATGATTATATGATGCTGATGTTAGACCTGAAAAATTGTGTCCTATAATGATTTTTTGGTATGTAAAAGATGGGTTTTGGGGTTTTGAGGGAAAAAGATCGTAGCAAAAAATTTAAGGATTTTGGCTCTGGTTCAGTGATGTAACCGGTTACATGGTTTGAGGTAATTGGTTACATCGTAATAAAAATGGGGGTTTTTGGCTACTCTAACTGATGTAACCAGTTCATGATTTGAGGTAACCGGTTACATAGTTCAAATTTTGCGTAACAGAGGCAAAGTAGGTGATGTAATCAGTTACATCATTTAAGGTAACCGATTACCTTACTGAAGCTGGCAAATTTTTCCAAACTTTGAAAATTCATAACTTTTGACTCGCGTGTCCGTTTGACGCGCCGTTTGAACTTCCGAAAAGCTAAAATTATTTTCTATCCAATCAAATTAACTTAAGAATATTTTGAAAATATCTCTAAAATTCGTATTTTTCCAGTATTTTGTAATGATGCAAAGTATGAACGTTGTTGTATGATGATGTCACCAAAATGATGTAATCATAGATTGCAGATTTTTACGATGTTGATGATGTTGTTGCTGCCACTAATTATTGGCGATTGAGATGGAGGTTATTCCTCGTTGATGTTTAGTTGATGTTGTTGCATTTTATGATGTTGCATTATGGAGTTGCATGCATTGCATTTTTACGATGGCCTGGATTGGCAAACACGTTGGCCTGGATTGGAAAAATTGCGAAAAAAGCTTATGCCTTGTTGATGCCTCTAATAATTAGCAAGTTGCGAAGGGGGCTTATGTCCTGTTGGTACCACATGCATTTTCACAGTGTCAGCTGCATTACATTCTCATAACGATGGTATGATGATGAATTGGTTATTTAACGATGCTAATATGTTATGAAGTGGTGAATTATGCCTGAGCTATATCTCATATATTTATTATCATGCATTTCTTTATATTGTACGATATCTCACCCCTTCTGTTTGAATGTTACCCCTATGTTGGTAACGTGCAGGTAATCAGGAATGACGGCTAGTTACCTTCAAGTAGTTCGAGTCGGTGTTGTCGCTCTGATACGTAGCACTCGGGGGGGACGAATGCTATTTTGTTTTATTTTGAATTTTATTCGATTACTGGAGTACTTATTTAACGTTGATGATTTTCGTTGTTGAACCAAGTTGATTTGTTAGTTTATTTAAATTATGAATATTTTTCGATGCTTAATAAAAGATGTCTTGAAAACTATTTGGTTGTTATCGGTTCATCCTAATTTTGGAAGTGTTATGTATTTGTTATTTTCATGAACAATTGTTTGTATTACGAAGAAAATGTGACATCCTGATTTTGATGGATTGTTTTAAATGGTGATTTTTATACTCTGATTTTATTATTATTTGACGGGGTAAATTGGAGTGTTACATTTAGCAACCTCAAGATTCTAAAGTACTTGTTTGATACGAAAGAGTTGAATATGAGGCAGAGAATGTGGCTTGAATTGTTAAAGGATTACGATTTCTATTTGAGTTACCACCCTGGAAAAGCAAATGTAAAGGCTGATGCATTGAGTAGGAAGTCACTGCATATGTCTATGCTTATGGTGCGTGAGTTAGAAACAATTGAACAATTCAGAGATATGAGTTTGGTATGCAAAGAGACTCCAGACAGTGTGAATTTGGGAATGTTGAAATTAAGTAGTGGTATCCTTGAAGAAATTCGGGAAGGTCAGAAATCAGATTTGAAGCTAGTTGATCAGATGATGTTGGTTAACTAAGGTAATGGAGGTGAGTTTTGAATTGACGAGAATGGTGTGATGAGATTCGGAGATCGGGTGTGTGTTCCAGATATTCCAGAACTTAAAAACGGTATTCTTGAGGAAGGTCATAGAAGTGGGTTGAGTATTCATCTCGGTGCTACGAAAATGTATCAAGACTTGAGGAAATTGTTTCGGTGGCCAGGAATGAAAAAGGATGTTGTGGAATTTATTTATGCTTGTTTGACTTGTTAGAAGTCGAAAATTGAACCTCGGAAGCCTTAGGGTTTGATGCAATCGTTGAATATGAAGGATAGAAAAACACTTAGAAAGGGGGGGGGGTTGAATAAGTGTAGCTTTAAAACTTGTAAGATAAAAACAATTTGCACAATGATTTTTATCCTGGTTCGTTGTTAACTAAACTACTCCAGTCCACCCCCTTGGAGTGATTTACCTCACCTGAGGATTTAATCCACTAATCACACAAGATTACAATGGTTTTCCACTTAGATAACTTCTAAGTCTTCTAGAGTATTCTGATCACAACCTGATCACTCTAGGAACACACTGCTTAGATACCCTCTAAGACTTTCTAGAGAATCCGATCACAACTTGATCTTCCCTAGTTCTTACAACTTAATGTAAACAAATTCTTATAAGAGTTACAATGCTTCTTAATAAGCTATTATCACAACTGTGATTTTTCTCTTAAGTTTAAGCTTAATCTCACTAAAATATTACAACAGCAATGTAGTGAGGTTGAAGATGAAGTTTGAGAGCTTTTTGAATTTGACAGCGTTTCTGTATGTATGCGCAAAGTGTTGTATTCAGCTTCTCATCAGAACTTCTATTTATAGGCGTTTGAGAAGATGACCGTTGGGAGCATTTAATGCTTTGCGTGATCCGTACAACATTGCATTTAATGTTTCACTCTTTTGTCAACTACCTCGAGCCTTGCTTTCGCTGTGTCTACTGACGTTGCCTTTAATAGCTTCTAACGTTCCTTTTGTCAGTCAGAGTAGCCTGCCATCTTGTACTTGCTTCTGATCTGATGTTTGTGTAAACAACGTTTGAATATCATCAGAGTCAAACAGCTTGGTGCAGAGCATCTTCTTGTCTTCTGACCTTGAAGTGCTTCTTAGCGTGATACCATGAGAACTTCAGTACTTCTGCTTCTGATCTCAAGTTCTTCTGATGCTTCCATAGACCATGTTCTGATTCTGCTTGACCATCTTCTGATGTCTTGCATGAGCATGTTCTGATGTTGCATGCTGAACCTTCTGAGTCAGTGCTTCTTGCGCTGATTTTGTGCATACTCTTTATGTGATTCCTGAAATGGAAATTGCATAGGATTAGAGTACCACATTATCTCATACAAAATTCATATACATTGTTATCATCAAAACTAAGAATATTGATCAGAACAAATCTTGTTCTAACAATCTCCCCCTTTTTGATGATGACAAAAACATATATAAATTATATGAATTTGCAATCAGAATATCAGACGGCTAAAGACAATTACACAGTTATAGCATAAGCATATAAACATAGTGTGTGAATATGTCTCCCCCTGAGATTAACAATCTCCCTATGAGATAAATAATCTCCCCCTAAAATAAATACTGGAAGAAATTTATAAATAAAGGACTTCCCTGAGTATTTTCCATTTCAATTGAGACGATCACATATGCTTAGATCTTCAGAACATTCATAGCTTCTGCTTCTTGCTTCCATAGGACAACTTCAGAGCTTTGAATTTCTTCTTGAATCATTGCATGCTAGATTGTATCAGAACATTGTTGAATGTACCAAAGCATCATCAGAGCATCTCTACATCCTGAAATGTTGCAGAACAAACTAAACGACAAAAGTCAAAGCATGAATGAATCAGAACATATAGTATGTATCAGAGCATAAAAATAATGTATCAGAACATGTTAAGAATGTTTCATGTGTTAGAGCATATTCTGCCACTAGAATATCAGAACATTCTTCCTTCTTGCTTCTGATCCTGAAGCTTCACAGCACTCAGCTTGCTTCAATTTCAGAACATTCTTCCTTCTTGCTTCTGATCTTGAAGCTTCACAGCACTCAGCTTGCTTCAATTTCCATGAGCTTGTTTCTATATAGAATTGCTTTTCCTCATGTCTTTGCTTCTCATGTTGAGCTTTTCAGAAATTCTTCAATCCTGCAAAACACTCAAAGACATAGAACTTGCAAATTCTGTTAGAAATGTGGAGACTTACTCCCAGCAACTGATAATATAAATCAGATCATTTATCACATTTTCTCCCCCTTTTTGTCATAACATCAAAAAACACAAAAGATTCAGATGAAAAACAAACAATATGAGAGAAAGATAAAGGATTTCATTCATTGGAAATAATCAGAAGATACAAGGGATGAGAAGATAGATGCACAAAGCAGATGCAAAAAGAAAGAGACAACTAAGACACAACAGACTACGACTGGCCTAGTTTGGAAACTATCTTTGCTAGAAGGTCTTGAATCCCAGCCTTGCTCTCAGCTTGCTTCTCCATAAATGAGCGAAACTCATTGTTGGTATCTTCTTGCTTGTCCATGCGAGAAGCTAGTTCATCTTGATTCTTTTGAATAGCCTCTAAAGTCTTCACCAGAAGAGAGGGTTCTCCAGAAGAAGCTTCACAACTTCTGTTTAGAGGGACATCATTCTCAATAGCAGCATCCATGGTGAGATCATCATCATGATTTTCCTCAACAGAAATATTTCCAGCAGGATGATCTTCAGCATCAACTTCTTCCCTTGAAGCATCTTCTTCATACTCAGGAGCAGGAAGATCAGAATCTCCATTCTCAAGGGCTTGAAGAATGGCAGCAAGATTCCTTGGTAGAGTAGGACCTTCAACTTCTAGAGGATAAACAACTTCTGGAATGACCATATTGGGGGACTTCTCAGAAGGATTCTCCCTCAGAAAATCAAACAACCACTTGAAGTCTCCAGTCAGAACTGGATACTTAGGTCTCCAAACCACAATGTCCCTGCAAGGGTTGCCATCCAATTCATCAACATACATCTTCTCCTCAAGAACTCTCCTGTTTCTGATGGGATGATAGTATATACCATCATCAACTTCTAGACAATGTCCAGCAGCACCAGGTGCAGCAGCCACAAGTCTCCTCCGGACTTCCATAGCTTCAACCTGAAAATCCTGTCGAAAGCTTCTCCAAAGATTTTGAGTAGAAACATCATCAAGGTCGTTAAAGAAGGCATCTTTCAGGATATTCAGCCTACAGACTGATCAGTGGTTTTCACACATATTTTTATCGTTGTTTTTAAGTATGTTTAAGTTATGTTATTGAGCGTTTTATTTCTTTATTCGTCATTTTATGCTTTGGTTGTATGTTTTTATGTTTTCAGGTTCATATGGAGAAATCGGAGTAAATCAGTGCAAAACTCGGAGTTTCGATGGAATTTCAAAAACATGCTACAGGAGGCCTGACACGGGTGGCCGTGTTGCCCAACACGGGCCGTGTCAGGAAGAGGGCGCAAGAAGTTGGAAAAATAGTGGTGCAACACGGGTGCCCGTGTTGCTAAGCCTGGGACTTGGATCTTGAAAAATAAATGACAGGGGACCAACACGGGTGCCCGTGTTGCTCAACACGGCCCGTGTTGGGTGATGACGCTGATTTCAGTGATTTTTATTATTTAGTTCAGTGGTTGGCCTACAGGGGTGTTTTTGGGATTTCCAACCAACTTAAGTGAGTCTGCACTATTTAGGAGGGTTTTCAAGATGAATTAGGGACTTTTTGGCCAGGAGAAAACACGATTGAAGATTGGAGAAAACAAGGGTTCGGGAGAGAAGAAGGTTTTCATGAACGGAAGCAATTGAAGATCAACTTTCATCTCAATTCTTGTAATGTCTCTATTTTATATTTTGTTTTCTTTGAACAATATGAGTAACTAAACCCTAATGCTAGGGGGGTGTCCCTGATTTGATTCTGTAATGATTTTGAATTCTTGAGTTCATCAATAAATTTGTTTTCTTATTTAATTTAATTGTACAAGGTTTTTATGCTTTCTTTGTCGGACCAACAAGATTGATTTACGGTTAACAACCAGTTGGACAGCGGTTGTTAAGGTTTTTGTACGATTAGACTATAGTAGATATCACCTAGGACTAGGGATACCCTATAGTTACCGGTTAACTCTTGATAACATAAAGGCTTGATTTCATCATAATTCTCTAAGGACTTAGGATTTAGGATGAATGTTCAAAGGTTTTCCCACTAAGGACTTAGGGGAAAATAATCTAAAGGGCGGTAATTAAAGGTTATGAACTTGTTGAAGAAATCAAAATTCAAGGTTATTACAGGGCAAATCACACACTTTACCCTAGCATGCTCTCATATTTGTTAAAGCCACTTAGTCAATTTTCTGTCATTTTTATTTATTGTTAATTTATAATTGCAAATCAAAACTCCAAATATAGTTTTTGTTTAATTGAACCACTATTGAAACTCGATATTAACGTGCAGTCCTTGAGATCGACATTCGGGGAATTTCCCTATTATTACTACAAAGGCAAAATAGTACACTTGCTATTTTACCGATCAAGTTTTTGGCGCCGTTGTCGGGGACTGCCGAAAATTGTAGAGTTTTTAGTTATATTTCAATTAGAATTTTGTTGCTCTGCGACTAAAATCTTATTTTCTAAAAAAATATATATATATTTTTATTTTAGTTTTGTTCCTCATTCTAATAATTGTCTAATCTGTTTATGCGAGGTAAGGCCTCAGCAGAATTTCCTTTTGACGCAGAAATTGAAAGGACGTTTCACGCAAGGCGCAGACAAACTCGTCAAGCTAAACTGGAATCTGAGGAAGAAGTAATTACAGTTCATTCTGGTTCAGACACCGAAAGTGAAGAAGAGATCATGGGCGAGGTACCACCACCAGAGAGACTTCTCGGAGACTATGGTGCTAGTAACACACCGGGAGGAAGACTTACTATTGTCAACCAACCGGTGAATGTTCCTAATTTTCAATTGCATCCAAGCACCATCACTCAGCTCGAAAGAAAGCCTTTCACCGGAAAGGTTAATGAAGATGCAAACAAGCACCTACAGAGGTTTCTGACCATGAGTATAACTTTAAAAATCGAAGGTCATACAGAAGAGGCCAAGAAGCTGAGAATGTTTCCATTCACCTTGGCAGAAGAAGCAGAAGAGTGGTTTTATTCCCTTCCAGCGGGCAGCATTACATCATGGGAAGAGATGGAAAAAGCTTTCTTAAATGAGTATTTTCCCACCTCTGTATTTATAAGGAAGAGGTATGACATTCTGAATTTCAAGCAGAAGGAGGGTGAGCCCTTAGGAGATGCATACAAAAGATTCAAAAGAATTCTAGTAGCATGTCCCACTCACAATATGGACAAGACTCAACAGATGCAAGTATTTGTCAATGGGCTCAGAATGAAAACAAAACAGTTAATTGATACAGCAGCTGGAGGCTCGACAAATTTCACAACAGCCTCAGGCATCATCAAAATCATTGAAGCAATAGCTGCAAATGAGCATTTGGAATTGTATGACAGGTGTGCTAGCAAACCGGAAGGAATCATTGATCTCAAGCTGGAGACTTCTAAAACTCGGGTTGAAGATGCGATAGCCGCAGAAGTTGAAAAGAAATTGAAGGCTATGAATATAGGTAAACAACAGGTGGCTCAAGTTCAACAAGCTCAACCTGTCAGCTGTGAAATCTGTAATGGCCCACACCAAACGGTGTACTGTTTTGCTACTCCCAAGCAGATTGAAGAAATCAAATTCCTAAGGCAAAACAACCCGTATTCTAACACCTATAATCCAGGGTGCATGAATCATCCAAATTTTGCTTGGAAAGATCAACAACAACAAGGTACCCAGAAGGCAGAGTGGGAGGTGGCAATTGAAAGATTAGCTGGGCAGTGTTCTCAGTTCCAAGAAGAAACAAGAAACAACCACAGAAACACTTCGGCCTCAATTAAAAATCTGGAAGTTTAAGTGGGGCAGATAGCACAGCATCTCACTCTACAGGCACAAGGTACCCTACCGAGCTCAACTGTGAAAAATCCGAAAGGCCAAGAGAAGATTAATGTTGTTACTACAAGAAGTAGGAGAGTAGCAGAATCTGAAAAAGAAAAAGAAAAAGAGGAAATAGATGACCCCATGGTAATAGAGGTGGATCTGGAAATAAGAGAGAATCCAAAAGAGCCAGAAGTGGTGGTACCACCGGTTAAACCAATTGAAGAAAAAATTAAGAAAGACGCTGAACCGGTGATAAAACTACCCTTCCCCTCCAGAGTGACAAAGAAGGGTTCAAGAGAGAAAGACTTTGAGAAATTTACTAAATTGTTCAAAAAGTTAGAGGTAAATCTACCATTCTTTGAAGCCCTTGAGCACATGCCTTTGTATAAGAAATTTATGAAGGAGGTGTTGTCGAAAAAGAGATCACTAGGAGGAGAATCAAAAATTGCAACGGAGAAGTGTGGTATAGTCTCAACAGCAAGAAATATCCCAATAAAGAGGAAAGACCATGGGGCAGTGGCGATACCATGCACTATCAAGAATATAGCATTTAAAAAGGTACTCCTCGATTCTGGATCTAGTGTGAGTTTAATACCTTTGTCCATTTTCAAAAAGCTTGAATTAGAAAAGATTAGTGAAAGTAAGACACAGTTAAGGTTCGCTGATCACACCGTCAAGAAATCCTATGGGGTAGCTGAAGATGTATGTTATACCCCAAAATTTGCCCACATCTTTTTTTAAGAAAACTTCAATCTGAAAATTAAGAGTTTCATATAAACATGGATTTTTATATCCTAAACATATGAAGTGCTTAAATTTCAGAATTTCTCTTACACAGTAACTTGGCTAACAGTGGAATTTATTCTTACGCAAACGCCAAATGCTGTTCATTACACCACAAATACTATTTATTTATTTTACAGATAAATAGTACTAACACAGTTCATGCAGGGTTAAATCTTTTTTGCAGGCGCAAAAGCAGGAAACTCACACTGTACTGGTAACAATTGTTTTTGGTTTCCCACTAACTTTTGTACTATATTCCATTATTTTCAAAATCTTTTCAAATCTCTTCTTTCCAATTCAAATCTCAACTTTATTCTACACATCTCTCTTTTCCCAACAATATCATACACTTTCTTTCAAATCTCACTTCCACTCAAAATTTCCTTTTGTACGGAATCACATCATTCCCCAACGTCTCTTTCCTTCTTTCCATTCTATAAATACTTCTCATTCTTCCATAAAATCTCACATCAAATTCTAATTCATTTCTCAAATTTCCACTTCATAATCCATTTTCTCTTCTTCCCTAACAAAAATGGCAAAATGGATAGAGACACTGTCTCTTACAGTCATCACCATTGCTACGGTGATCATGACTTTCTTCTGCCTGCACAGTCCTGAGGAGTGTGGACCTGCAATGGTTATGCTCCCAATCATCTACATGTTATTGATCATAGCATGGTTCATCAACCGTCATTTTTAAAGTTTGCCGTGTTTCTTATTTTCTTAAACGTACCGTCTATTCGTCGTACTGTTCAATAGTATGTAATATTTATACTGTCAGTATTAAATGTTGTACTATTTGTCATAATATTGCTTAATTACTAAGATAATATTTTGTGTGTTTCTGCCAGTCAAATATTTCTATTTCTGTGCATTTAACAATTTTCAGGTTATTATCGGTAATTTTGCCCGCATACCGTAAATATCAGTTATTTATTATGTTTCTGTTTTCTAACAAGTCATGTAAATAAATTTTCATGCTTCACACCAAACAAAAACAAAAATAACAACAAAAAAAAAAAACAAAAAAAGAAAATTAACTTTGACGGTTGATTTTTCACTTTAACTGCTGCTTCAGTACACGAACAGTCGGTTGACAGACAAACTGCAGACAGTACAATTCACAGTGATTTGTACAATCAATCAAATCAATCATTCACAATTCAAATTTCCAAGATTTTTGTGTTAGAAGTCTTCTGAATATCACGCGATTAGCAGAAACTCAGCACTGCACAAAAATCAGGTACGCTTAACTGTCTCCTACACAAACAGTCCCTAATCAGGGTTTTTCTTGTTTTTACAGGAGCAACAAGTTTTTGAGAGCTCAAATGGATTTCATATACATCCATACATCTCAAAGTACCATCATACAAATTTTCAAACTTCAAATCACTCAGACGCACCGTCAGCAGCTCAAACAGTCAACAGACGACCCGTTTGACCAAAAAAGTCAACTGACAGTCAAAAATGAAATTTTTTGTCAAAGTCCATATTTTGTCAAAGGATTCAACATTTGATCATTGGATGATCACAATTCATCAAGGAAAGATCAAAAATCAACAAAACCCTAAGATTCAAAATTAGGGTTTTTGCCTGAAAAGTCAACTCAACTTTGACTGATCATAACTCTCTCATCCTTCATCCAAAAAATGTCAACCAAAGCTCATTTTGAAGGAAATTCAATTATCTTTCAAATGCAATTGATCCCATGGTCATAGCATTCACCATTTGAAAAATATGGCCAAAGACATTACAGGTCATTTTCAAAGTCAACAAAAAGACACTTTTTTCAAAAGGACACACAAGGAGAACCAAAAATCATTTTGACATGAGACCAAAGACATTGGTTAGAGGACTCTTTGAGGTTTCCAAAAAGTGCAAGATCTCCTTCATATGACAAAAATTGAAGGATTTACACCTTGTTGAAGTTGGCTAAATTTTGGGAAAATGCATGAAATCAACATTGCTCAAAAATGTTTTTTTTCCAAATGAGTCCAAGTTTTTGTGGTCCAAACATCTTTGCCATGTTACTATGGGCCTCCCACGACCAAGACAAAGCCCACATCTATATTATCCATTTTTGACATAATTTTATCTTATTTTAAGATTAAAATTAAAGGAAATTGCATGGATAATTGATGGCTTGATCTCCAAGTATGACACACCTCCAAAGTCTTCATTTTTCTGCAGAAAATTGATGCCCAAGGCAAGAGCATTGAATGGAGTCAAGGATTGGTCAAAAATTCAAGGTTTTTAATATTTTAAAAACCAAACTTTCAACAAAGGCAACAAGGCTTCTTGCTTCACTTCCAAGCAGCCTTTGGGCTATAAAAGAAGCATCATACTTCAGCAAAATAAAGGAGACACGAAATATAGCAAGAAGATAGCATAAACTCTCTTTATATTTCAAAAAATAATCAAAAAATTCAAAAATTCGTATTCAAATTTGCAGCTAGTTTCAATACAAACTAAGTCCTTAAATCATCTCCTGGTACTTGCTTGAGTAAGTCCAGATCAATAACCAAGTTCTTAGAGGCCTGAAACTCAAGTTCTCTCACTCTCCGACTTGGTAAATTTTCATTAAATTCAAACTCTCTATTCATCTGTTGTTATCATGTCTCACGGTTATGGTTGAGCTTGTAATGATCATTAGACCAGGTTTGAACCCTAGCATGAGGGTGCTAACGTCCAGAACATAGGTTGCCATGATCAACCGTGTGTTCATATTTCTCTTCGAATCTCTTAATACAAGCATTTTTAGTCCAAACTAACCCCACCAATGGATTCCCAGACCTCGATTTAGGGGGGTAGGGTCTTCCTTTGGTGTTTAGCTAACGTATTTTTGCAGTTGGAGGAACCACCTCGCCGGAGAAGACGACCGGAATCACTGTTCCGGCAGTCAGCGAGTCTTAGGGCAAGGGTCAGCGCACGCGTGGCTCTTTCCAGCATTTCCATTGGCTAGTCAATAAGTCCATCGCTTGTGTGGCAAAATGATAAAACGTGATTGGTTGCCATTTAAAAATGTGGGTCCCAGCTTGACTTATATAAACTCTGGTGGATCACACGCGTACAGCTCACCCAAGCTTATCATGCTCTCCTCAATCTAATCCGTTGATCTCCACTAAAAACACATCCAATGATCATAACACGCATGCACACCATGGAGCCTCAGCTCCTCACCACACTGAATCAGTATCCTTTCTATTTTTATTTTATTTTCTATTTTATTTTAATTTCTTTGTTAAATTAATTAAAAATAGTTTTAAAATTCAAAAAATCCCACAAAAAAATATTTTAAACTTCTAAAATAATATATTATTTTCTGAAACAAAAATATTTTATTTTTCTTCAAAATTTCAATATTTTGCATAATTAATTAGTATATATTCATATATTTACTTTTTAATTATTTTAACCAATCAAAAAATCATAAAAGAAATTGTTCTTTGTGTTAAATATTGTTTATATATCATGAACTAATTTTGTACATATTTAGAATAATTTTCCCTTTAAGTTTTAATTATTTGTGTAATTATTTGCATAATTATGTTTTAATTAAACTTAAAAAATCCAAAAAAACAATTTCAAAAATTCCAAAAAAATTAGTTTTGTTCTAAAATCAATTAACAAACATTTTGTACATATTTTTAAACTTATTTGCTAGGTTTAATCATATTTCCATCTTTCCTTTATTTTAAATTAATTAATAATGCATTAATTATATTTAAAATAAATCACAAAAATACAAAAATATGCCTTTTATTTCTTGCAATTTAAAATTCCTAGATAAATGTATAGGATGTCAAATTCATGTAAATAGGCTAGTTTACATTTCCCGCACAATCGATGTAATAGCGTAGATTTACTTTCCGCACTTTACATTTCCGCATTTTAAATTCCAGCACCCATATAAACTGCGTGTATGTCAAAGATAAAACTGAACCGTCAGATCACTAACTTCAAAGATAAATATCTGAATTCAATCACAATCACATTTGCACCTCCTAGGGTAACCCCTTTTCACTCTTTTCAAAATCAAAGTTACATTTCTACTGTTTCGAGTACAAAATCGAACCTTTTGTTTATATCCGACGAATGGATAGATTTTTAAAGGGAACAAGGATAAAGACCTCCTAACTCAGGGTAGACCTCCTAGTTTGCTTGCTCAAAATCAAAACAAACAAAATTCTCATACACTGTTGTTTTAAAAAAACGAATTTTCCAAAAGACAATATTTTGTATACATCCAAACACGGATCATTACAAAATTAACGATCTTTTCAAAACATCTTTCGAAAGATAAACAAGCATTTGTATATATCCGCACAAGGATCATTACAAATTCTATTTGCAAAGGTATTTCAAAAACACAGGTAAAGCATTCCGAATCAATTGAAAAGTAAAGCAAATGAGCTAAGCAAACTAAAGAGCCCATGGATAACCATGGATACAAAGGGTGCTAACACCTTCCCTTTGTATAACCTACCCCCTTACCCAGAATCTCTCAAAGGTCTTTTTTCTGTTTCTTTTATAAACCTTTCCTTCATTGGATAAAATAAAAGGTCGGTGGCGACTCTGTAAACTTTTTCAAAAGTGACGCGAAAGCGTCCGATCGACAAAAAAGAGTCAGTTCACGTATCCCACCCACGGAGGGGTATGGCCCGAAAGGACGGTCCACAGAACTGGCGACTCTGCTGGGGAATACAAATTCAAAATGTTTTCAAAAGGGGTTACCTTTAGAGTATAGATCATTTCGATGTTTTCAATTGTTTGATCTGATTGCTTTACTTTTCACAGGTTTGCTTGGGTACTTTGCTTGTGTGAAAGATTCTAACCCGAATCTCGAGATACCTTAAGTATATGACAATAGACCAAGGAAACTGTACGGCATGTACCGATACGGTTGATCTGGTAGTCATCGTTAGTGTGATACTTTGGTTTATACTGATGTCCCTTGAAAGCGATCAAGGAGTATATTAGGCTTCCGAAGTGTCATTAACACTAATTTGTCTTAGAACCTTTTAGTTGAACTTGACTTGTGGCCTATTAAGTGGCTAGCTTTGAAATTGATCGAAGCTAGTTATCCTCGAGGAATATTCTTGATCGGCCGTCCGAGCGCCGTATTGAGATGTTGTCTCCAAGGATCATAGAACCCGAATACTATTCTAGGACAGGTTTTCAACCAACTCAACTTCAGAGGGGAGGGTATCACCTATCAACCTCATGCAAGCCTTTAAACCTAAGGCTATTGTTTGATTTGTTTTTGTGTGCCACATGTTTGCATCATAAACACATCATTTTTCACTACACATTTCAAGGATCAAAGAGTTTACTTTTGTTTTTGCAGGTAATGGCTCCCGCCACCAGAGATTACATCCGAATCAATATCTCAACGGTGCCATCTGAACTCAAAGTCTTGGTAGCAGAATTCCCCAGGAATGCTCAATTCACTGAAAAGCATGGTCACCTACTCCATTTGGTTACCTCAAAGTTTGAAGAAGACATGATACGGGTCCTGTTCCAGTTCTTCGACCCTGAACATCATTGCTTCACATTTCCTGATTACCAGTTGGTACCCACTTTGGAAGAATTCTCTGAATTAATTGGATTACCAATCCGAGATCAATTACCTTTCACTGGTTTAGAAAGAAAACCAAAACCTGAAGTCATTGCTGCTGCTTTACATCTGCAAAAGTCAGAAATCAAATCCAATTGGGAAACAAAGAGTGGAGTTGAGGGTTTGCTTGCCAAATTCTTACTGGAAAAGGCTCGACTACTGCTAGAAAACAAAAGTTATCCAGCTTTTGAAGAAGTTATGGCTCTTTTGATCTATGGGTTGGTTTTGTTCCCTAATTCCGACCAGTTCATAAGTGTACACATCATCAACCTTTTCCTAATTCGCAACCCGGGTACCAACATTGCTGGGAGACATCCTACACTCTCTACACACTCGTACCACGAAGAAGCGAGGAACTCTCATGTGCTGTATACCACTGCTGGCTAGGTGGTTTACATGTCATCTTCCCCGATCAGTACTGAGAAATGAACAAAGAGCACAATGGTCTTACAGAATCATGTCTTTATCTCATTCAGATATCCGATGGAACAACTTCTTTCAAAGAGACATTACTATCATTGATCATTGTGGAGAATACCCTAATGTGCCACTCCTTGGCATTAAAGGAGGTATCACTTACAATCCCTCTCTAGCTCTACGCCAATTCGGATATGCAAGAAGCAACGGTCCTCATGACATGATTATCCGTGGCATTGTGTTTGATTACGAGAATGATTCTCACAGACACCGACGAAGATTCATACAGGCTTGGGACAGTGTCTATAGAATAGAAAGCAAAACTCTGGGGCAATGGAATTCTATTCCTATGGAACTTTACCTCAGATGGGTGCGTACTCATGCTCAAAAACTCATGATGCCCTATCCCGCTGTTCTACCTGTGACTATCGAATCAGAAGTCGAAGGTTACGAACCTCAAGTTATTCTACACCCGGATATGCCAACTGACTTGGAAGAGTTGCAAAAATCCTGGGTTCAACTCAAAGAGGAAAGAGACACCTTCAAAGAACACTGTCAGGACTATGAGAGAAGGCTATTCGAGCTCACCAGACAGCTTCAAGAAGAACAACGGATCAACGCATTCCTGGGGACAAAGAAAAAGCGCCCACGGGAGACCTGAAAGATCATTTATTTTATTTTCTGTCTTGTAAGCCCAAATGAGGCAAAGAAAAAAGAATAAATTGATTAACTAACGTTTGTTGCTTCTTTAACAAATCTAGACTCTATGATCCTTGAAAACATTGCACACATGCATTCACATGCATTGCATACACATTGCATTTCATACATTGCATTTCATACATTGCATTCATATACATTGCATACACATTGCATACATGGCATCCAGTCATACACATTTCATAACAGGTTCTCATGACGGGTTTCTCATCTCTTCGCTGTTTATTTCAGTCAGAAGAGATGGAATCTGAGGCAAGCATCAAGAATCTCGAAGTACAGAATGCCCAAGTTCAAGTGGCAATTCTGGAACTGGCAAAGGGGCAACAAGAGCTGAAAGCCCTGATACTCAAGAAGAAGAAGAAGCCCAAAGAATCTGCAGGCTTGAGTTACCTGAGAAGGAAGATCAAGATCCCTGTCAAAAAGATCAAAAAGCCACCAATCCCTGAAATAGTCGGTGATGGTGAACAAGAAGATAATCAAAGCAACCAGGGTTCTGCTAAACCCTCTCTCTCTTCAAATGAAGAAGAAGATCATTCTGGAGACGAACAGGATGATAACAAATACCAACAGTTGGAGGATCGTATGAAAGCTATGGAAATACAAAAAATACCTGGCTTAGATTTCAATGATCTGGGACTCGTGTCGGATGTTGTCATCCCTCCAAAATTCAAAGTTCCAACCTTTGCAAAGTATGATGGAGTTTCTTGTCCAAAACTACATTTGAGATCTTATGTGAGGAAGATACAACCTCATACAACAGATAACAAATTGTGGATTCACTTTTTCCAAGAAAGTCTGTCAGGTACACAACTCGAATGGTACTACCAGCTAGAAAATACCAAGGTTCATACTTGGGAAGAATTAGCTGCTGCTTTTTACAAACAGTACCAATACAATGCTGATCTTACACCCACTCGTACTCAATTGCGAGGCATGTCTATGGGACCAAAAGAAAGTTTCAAAGAGTATGCACAAAAGTGGAGAGATATGGCTGGAAGGGTTCAACCACCCTTATCTGATCGCGAACTAGTCGACATGTTCATGGGCACTTTAACTGGCCCATTCTATAGCCATTTGCTGGGAAGTTCATCATCAGGTTTCACTGACCTAATACTGACCGGAGAACGTGTCGAAAGTGGCATTCGAAATGGAAAAATTCAAGTAGGATCCTCCTCTGGTACTACAAAAAGGCCCATCAGAAATGAGGTCAATACAGCGCAAATTCAGACAAGTCACAAAAGTGATCAGCATCAATCTGTAGGGGCAGTTATGATCTCCGCATCTGCACCTCAAAAAGATCAACAGCCAAAATATACGCATCGACCAGATGCACCAAGAAGAACTTTCACCAAAATCAACATGCCAATCTCTCAGGCATTGCAGCACTTGCTTAAAGCGGATCTGATCACATTAAAGGGTCCTCCGAAGAATGTCAATACTTCTTCTCTGAATTATCGCCCTGATGCAACATGTGCCTATCATTCAAACTGTCCAGGACATGACGCAGATCACTGCTGGGCCCTGAAAAATAAAATCCAAGACATGATAGATGCTGGAGAAATTGAGTTCGATCCTCCAGAAACTCCAAATGTCATCACAGCACCTATGCCAAAGCATGACAAAACTATTAATGCTATCATAGACACAGTTTACATTTATGATGTGAACGAAGTATCAATTCCACTCCTCGAAGTCAAAAGAAAGTTCATCCAAGCTGGTTACTTTCCAGGTTGTGATCCCGACTGCTTTTATTGCTCACGCCAACCCAATGGTTGTGAAAATCTAAAGATGGGAATTCAAAAACACATGGATCGCCGTATCATTATGTTTGAGAGGCTCCCTTCTATGGACATGTTGGGCAAAGTCTTTGCCAACGGGATAAGAATGGAAGACGTCTCAGTGATTTCCAGCTTACCATTCAAAATCTCTACCAAGGCTCCATTCAAACTTTCTGCTACACTCAAAGTGGCATCAGTAGTCATTGCTAGACCAACTCCATTTCCATACTCCTCAGACAAAGCTGTCCCATGGGGATATGACACTAATGTTTACATTCATGGAGTTAAGCAGGATCCCTCGACTAAAGAGGACGCAACACTAACTACTTCAGCTGTAAGTAACATTGCAGGCACTAGCAAGATCACGAGAAGTGGAAGAATCTTTTCACCAGAAATTTCTCCAAATATTGCTGCTAGTCCAATCCAGGTTCCAATTCCTATTCCAGATATCAACACTCAAGGCAAAGAGCCACTGATCGAACCAGTTCAAAATCCGGTAGAGATCACTGCTGAGGATCCATCAAAGCAAGAGATGGACGAAATATTGAAAATCATCTGCAAAAGTGATTACAATATTGTCGAACAACTGGGGCATACTGCTTCAAAAATCTCAATGTTATCTCTGCTAAAATATTCAGAAGCTCATGCTAAAGCTCTAATGAAGTTCCTTCAAGCTGCGCATGTGCCTCAAGAAATCCCAATCGACCAATTTGAGAATTGTGTCGCCAGTCTTACAGTGCCCAATGGTCTTGGTTTCTCTGATGTGGATCTAACTCCTGCTGGAAGAAATCACAACAAGGCCCTGCACATCTCTATCGAATGCAACGGCACCACTCTGTCTCATGTGCTAATAGACAATGGTTCCTCTCTAAACGTGTTACCAAAAGTAATACTGGAAAAACTTGACTTCAAAGGAGTTGTGCTACAACCAAGTGATGTGGTTGTAAGAGCCTTCGATGGGTCAACAAGAACGGTGTACGGAGAAGTTAAGCTCCCAATCAGAGTGGGCTCTCAAACTTTCGATGTTATCTTTTCCGTAATAGACGTTCTTCCAACATACTCCTGTTTACTAGGACGCCCTTGGATACATGGGGCAAACGCTGTAACTTCTACCCTGCATCAGAAGTTAAAATACCCAGTAAAAGGAAAGGTTGTCACAGTCTATGGCGAAGAAGAATATATGGTCAGTCACTTGAGCAACGACAAGTATGTTGAGATGGAGGGCGAATCCATCGAAACTCCGTATCAAGCTTTTGAGGTTGTATCTCCAGATATCTCTACCACCAAGCATATTCCTGCTACTCCAGCTACAACTATGGCTTCTCTCAAAGATGCCAAAGCCATGATTGAACAGGGTGATCGCACAGTATGGGGACAACTCCCTGATATACCCTACAAGTCCGACAAGCTAGGTCTGGGCTATAATGGTGAAAATCAAAAGAATGATCAAAATCCTCGCTCTGAAGGGTTAATATCACACTTCGCCAGCCAAGAAGTAAACGCCATTGATGATGAAGGGACATACTTGAACCACATCATTCAGCCATATCCAGACGAAATTCCACCCATTACCATGGGAATGTGGGATGCTGTGGGAGGACCAAATGACGGTTACAACTACCAGTATATCACACCTCAGAATTCTTACATTGCTCTGGAAGATCTTACTCCAACAGAAGAGGGTAATCAAAATGACGGAAGTATCACAAGTCCCGTCACTCAGCAATATCAAAATCCACCCAAAGAAGTATGGGACACGCTAGGAGAACCCAGCGGCAAATACGACTATATGGTGAAATATTCCGCTCCTCCGAGCTTTTCAACTCCCATCAAAGACATTGTCCCGACTGGATGGGACGAACAGTACGACGACAACTTCGCTCTTGAAGAAGCCAGGAAGATGCCAAACAACGAAGGTTATTTTCTGTCACAGTACACTCCTTATCAGGATGCACAAGTCTCTATTCAAAACATCATTCCTACTGCATGGGACGGCCTTATCGAGCATCTCGCTCAGCCAATA